>NW_026944435.1:0-2500 GCF_033439665.1 Chaetomium strumarium
GGTAGCAGCGCCCCAGTGGCCGGGTACCCTAGGGCTTATAGGGTAACCTCGTTGGGAACGGAGCCGTACGGCCGCGCCACTTTCCCACCCTGTACGGCGCCCGCCCGTACGCCGCCCTACCGGCCGTCGCTAGGTATAATATAGGGCCCATAGCCGACGCCCGGGGCCGCTATAGTACCTCTAGGGTAGGCCCTAGGGTAGCGTGCGCGGGGAGTGGAGAAGGCTTTAGGCGTAGAGCAAATCGTGGCTTGCTGGTACGATCCTCTAGCGATAGGCAAGTAGAGCCCGGCGTGTAACCCTAATCCTGGGCGCTATACCTAAGGGTGACACGTAGCGCCCTTCCCCCCCTCTCGGTAGTGATAGTGAGGGGGGGTAGTTGGGGCGCGATAGGTAGTAGGTAATTAGGGTAGAGGGTAGCTAGCTGTATGGTATGATTATAGGGTAGGTAGACTAATAGCTCGTGCTGGCGGTATTAGCGTAGGGTAGGTAGGTATATAGGTATATAGGGGCTAGGTGGGCGCTCGGGGGTACTAGGCGCTAGGGGATACCACTATAGCAAGACGTAGCATCATGGCTCTGGAGGCGGGCCAAGGGTTAAGAAAGGATAGGGGAAGATAGGTAGAGTATATAGCCTAACTATCTATGGTCAGTGCCGGGGGGAAACGGCCACCGGTTTAGTAGCACGTCAAATCGCACCGACCTTTCACTTATTTAGGGAAACAGCTACAACGCAGATCAGGAGCCTTGCAACTCGGCATATAGGTAGATAACTACCTAGGGGCCCTTGTTATATGGTCGTATTCGAGCCCGTTCGTAAAGGTAACGTATAATCCTGAGGCCTGTGGAAAGTAAAGATCTTGAGAGTTCGGAATTCTCAGCTTATCGGGGCTCGGGCCTATAGTAGGTTGAAGCTTCGGTCTCTACGTGAGCTCCCACCTTGTACTATTCTAGCTCTGGCGCATTGAAATATGAAGGAATCCGAGCACTTACAGTAGTCCGGATCTGTAAAGTTCCCCTATTAGCATAGCACGAATTCCCGTTTAAAGTTTCACTAGGTTAAGGTGGTGAAAATACCAGGGTGAAGTAGGTGGCCTTCTGCGGTAGTGTGTATGGGCCGATGGACGTTTTTTCCGGCACCTACCATATAACCTACCTCGGGCGTGTTATGGTAGGGTAACCATCATAGAGGTATCTAAAGAAGCATGGTATTTGGCACTATTATACGTATAGGTAAATACCATATCCCTAGCCCACTAACTATGCTCTTTACTAACCGGAGCCTATAGGAGCACTACTAAGAGCGGGTGCCCCGGGTAGCGGTGCCCCTGTGGCCGGCGACCGTAGGGCAGGCGGGTCGGGACTGTAGGGTAGGCGGGTCGGGACTGTAGGGTAGGCGGTGCGGGAGGCTTGGGTGCAGCACTCCACCGCCCTCCCAGAGCCGGGCCGCCGGGGCACGCCCAGGCACGCCCCAGGGACTCCCACCCAAGCCCGCCGGGCCGCGACCCCGGTCGGTCCGGGCCGCGGGCTCGCGAGCCGATTTTTAGCCCGGGCCAGCAAAATTGAGTTTTCGCGGGGCCGGAATTCCACCCCACAGCCCGCCCGCCCGCGCGCCGCCCTGCACACCTGTCGGAGGGTGTGTGAGAGGGGGCCAGCCCGGGGCCCAGGTGGCGCCCCCCCTCAGGCGAGCCGTCCGACGAACCGAAAGGTCGGACGGCTCCGACCACCACGGTGACGGACCCTGCGCACCCGGTTCGGCGCCCGCAAGGAAGGCGCGCCGAGCACTGGCCGCGGGGTGCCAGCGGTGTTTGAGGGAAGAGGGCTCGCGAGCCGATTTTTAGCCCGGGCCCGCAAAATTGAGTTTTGCGGAGCCGGAATTCCACCCCACAGCCCGCCCGCCCGCCCGCCCCGCTGCGCGGCGGTCGGAGGGTATATGAGAAGAAGGAAAAACAGCAGCCCGCACAGGGCGCTGGTAGGCCCTAACACGGCCGCTCTCTCTCAATCTCTCATATGGGGTCGGAAAGAAAGTCCTCTGAGAGAGCGCGCCGCGGGGGGGTTGTCGGGCCTAGGCTTGGCACCTCTCCGCGGCGGCCTTAGGCCGCTGCTTAGTCCCGTTTCATACATCGCCGCTCTCGCGCGCCCCCCTACGGTATGCCGGGGGGGCCGACGAATGCGGGCGAGCACCTCCCCAGCGCCGCGGCCAGCCGCGCCAGGCTCAACCGAGCGAGGCGCGGTGCGGCGCGGCGCCTGGGAAGACTCCGAAGGCGCAAGGGAACACCCCGTGTGCGCCGAGGGGTGGGCTCTGTGGGTGCTTGGCGGCTCGCCAGACCTTCTAACAAAGCCACCGGGGGTACCTACCGGCTGGGGACGCCCTCTCAGGGCTGAACCTCCCGGTCGGGCCTCCTCTTGGGGCGCCTGGGCGGCGGCTTCGGGGGCGCTATTTCGCCCCCCGATCTCGCCTGCCGACGGCGCTCTGGGGAATTCAGGAGGGGAAAGCAGATGT